>NC_056732.1:1075737239-1075769739 GCF_019279795.1 Protopterus annectens | reverse complement strand
CAAATCAGTCTGCTCCTGGAGCAACTACACCCTTTTTCTAAACTATTGTCCATCCTACTCCACCTCTTCTCTGCTGCCACCTTTGTCACTTGCTTATTCAACAGCTGTCTGTTTAAACAAAAGCACACACACAAACACAAATTCAATGCCATGATTTACTTTCGCACTAAGTATTTTGAGTACTATGTCTTGTTATCCGGATCACTTACTCTTTGCATTTAGCACTCTGCAATTTGAGGGATGACTTTGGCATATAGGGGCTGTTAGAGCCACACTGCTCTGCTAACATCCTTCACCTAATTAGCATTTTCAGCTGCAGTAGTTCTTTACACAGCATTAAGGGTCAGTTTGTTTACTAAAATCCCAGCATCTTCAGCTATATTACCACTGTATGCAGCATTAAGGGTTAATTTGTTGACTACTGAACCACATCTTTGGCTGTAGTATTACTGTATACAACATTAAGGGTTAATTTGTTTACTAATTCCCCAGCATCTTCAGCTGTATCACTGCAGTACACAGCATTAATGGTAACTTTCTTTACTAATGCCCCAGCATTTTCAGGCATAGAACTACAAGCACACAGTTGTAGTACTACAGTACACAGCATTAAGGGTTCATTTGTTTACCCCTATCTAAACTGTCATCCTTCCAGGGGATACTGTACAAAGGACAAGACAATATGCCCTACTCTCACACAAATTTGAGAGTAATGGTTGTGTAAAGTAAAAAGTGCTTCCTTCTATATGCAAAACAGATGTTCATATCATTGCTGACAACTGAGTAAGCGTTTCTTGTTAGGTGTGCTATTTAAAATATTCTACGTGCTCAGTATTAAATGGTTGTTACCAAACATTTGGAGCAGATGATAGGGATAGAATGCAAAAATAAGAACCTTCGGTGTTTATAATCTCAGTTAAAGACACCTTTGTTGTGCATATTCATGTCTTTGTCCCTCATATTAAACTACCACAGTTATCGGCTTGTTTCACTGCAGTTTATTTTATTTACTTTTAATTTGTTAACCAGGTATGTGAACTGGTTCAGGAACCCTTTTCAGCCACAACCTAGGACTGAACCTCGATGGTGATCTATTGGTTGTCCATTTAAGAGCTTTGACACACAGACTACTTATGCATGGAATGAGAAACAAATGCTGACCACTGTTTTTTGGTTGCCAGAAATTCTATTATGTGTATGGGAAAGATAAAATGTGGATGCAGATGATAAGCTTGTACAGAGTATCTTCAGAACATCACTAGATAAAGCACCTGCAAGGCTGCAAAGAATTTTACTGATGCTTCATAAATATACTGCTGAAGTACAGTATAAACCAGGAAAACTGAAATTATATATTAAACATTTGCTACAAGGTAAGTATACTGCTACAAAGAACGTATGAAAGTTCCATAGGATACAGCACAACTTTCAGCGATGTCTGAGAAAAATGCAACACCGGAAGAAAGCTAGTGGTGAAGATTTGCATATGTGACACTTAACAGAAGCCATGATGTCAGGCTGGCCAGATAATCTGTAGCATTTCTGTCCACTGACTCAACCACACTACAGCTACCAGAGAAGATTTGCATATTTAACACTTAACAGAAGCTATGATGATGTCAGGCTGGCCAGATAATCTGTAGCATTTCTGTCCACTGACTCAACCACACTACGCCTTTGTTCAAATAAGAAAAAAGTCATAACTCTATCACAACTGAAAAAGCAGACGCTTCAAAAAAATCCACAAGTCTCACTTTGGAATATTGAAATGCAAACAAAAGAGCTAGAAATGTTAAATGTTGAACTAAAGTGATACAACAGATAGAAACAAAAGTTATTTACTTACCATAATGAAAGATATGGGTGATCTGTGTCCATCTTCAATCTGCTTGACTTAGACTCTTCCCCAATCCCAAAATGCTCTCTGATTCCCCACAGCCTCTGGATTAAAGATGCTAATTACTAGCAAAAAGGCAAAACAAAACATACCTCATACTAAACATATGTCACCAATTAACAATCCTCCTCAGGCCTTGATTCTTTGGCAAAGGAATGGAGAGTGGATACATTGAAAATTATGGTCACAGATTACTCAAATCTGGCTTTATGCCAAGTACATAAATGAGGTGATCATATTGATTTCTTCAGCCTGCAAGACAGTGTCCCTGTCATCCTCTTAGGTGGAATGAAGAAATAATCCCACAAAGCATAGTGAACCTAAAGGCAGTCCCTGACCTGCAGATCACATCTTTCTTATAGTGACTTGTGAAAGTATGCAGAGAAGCCCATGTTGTAGTTGCGCACATTTCATCCAATGCTACATTTTTAAAGAAGGTTTGAGAAGAAGCTATTGCTACAGTTGAATGTGCTGCATTAATGTCCCGGCACTGTCAGCAGTAGCACTAGCAGGTAAATACTTATTTTTTGCAGTAAAACTTTACAGTGTTAAGACAGCCATCTAGCTAAGATTATCTTGGAAATCTTGGATTCCAAAAATGCAGAACACAACAAACCACTCCCTAAATCAACTGCTGGCCCCTATAAAGGCTATCCCTCCTCGGAATATACACAGTCAGAATAACCAGTCACTGTAATACTTCAGAAACACACTCTGTGCAAATGATGCAGGCAGTTCCACGAATGTCAAAAGCAAGTTTAATAAAATATTACATTAGCAACAAATAAAACAAAAGTGGTATATGTTGGATTTAGCGCTTTCATCTCCCATCCGGAGACTTCATCAGAATCAAAGTCATACCAATGTTCATCATTTAAATAATCCAAGGTCATTCTTGATTGGGTATCTGATCACTAATTATTGAGTCTCGGGCTTAACCCTTCTCTACCCTACACTAATCTACTGGATGTAATATAACATATAAATTTACCATAATAATTCCAGAAATGATAAGAGTGTCTATGATGTGTTATAAAAGTATATATATATATATATATATATATATATATATATATATATATATATATATAAGTAACAATATGTATAAAAAATATATATAATTAAAAATATATATGTAAAAGTAAAAATGTATAAAAATATATAAATATAAAGCGAAAGTATGTAAGGTATAACATATTTTTGGAATTAATATGGTGAATTTATATGTTATATTATATCCACTTGATTAGTTTAGGGTAGCGAAGGGTTAAGCCTGAGAGTCAATAATTAGTGATCAGATACCCAATCAGGAATGACCTTGGATTATTTAAATGATGAACATTGGTATGACTTTGATTCTGATGAAGTCTCCGGATGGGAGATGAAAGTGCTAAATCCAACATATACCATTTTTGTTTTATTTGTTGTTAATGTAATATTTTATTAAACTTGCTTTTGACATTCATGGAACTTCCTGCATCATTTGCACAGAGTGCGTTTTGGAAGTACGGCAGTGACTGGTTATTCTGACTGTGTATTTTCTGAGAGGGGACAGCCTTTATAGAGGCCAGCAGTTGATTTAGAAAATATTGGATTCTAGCTTGCCAGGACCACATGAAACAAATAACTGGGTAATTCTTCTTGTCATGTTGGTCCTCCCCAAACAAAAACATACATGCTTATAAATGCATTTACTAGTTTACTTTTTTATTTATTTACTAACCAGGATAGACCACTGATCAGAAATAATCAATTTCAATCATAGCCCAGCAAAGCATTAAAGTTTGACAACTGCAGAGAGATGTTGAAATAGGTAAAGTTGTTGATAATATACAGGAATTATATGCAGTAACGGGATACAGTAATTTCGTAGAAATGTTGTTTTACTGAAGTAAGGAAAAGCCTGTACAGCTGATTGAACTGTACTTGCTTCTCCTAAGGGAGATCATCAAATAGCTGGAATTGGAAAATTTGCCCTTTCTCCATTGCAGGAAATGGGAAATTTGCCCTTTCTCCACTGTAGTGTGATCTCAGAGTTGGTATATATATTTAGCAGTGGTATGGGGCACAGACCCCTATATGGAGGGTGCGGGGGGGGGGCTCGTCCCCCTGCAAACAGCAGATTTTCTTTTGTTATTTTTTTCAGTCTTTTGAGTCTCGAACATTTGGATTCCATCATTTGTAGTTTGTTGTTATGACATTTTGCTGAACTATCATAAACTCAGTCACTGGAAGTCATACAGACAGGTAAGCAGGTTTATAAGACATGCATTGCATTGCATTGTTATATATAGTTATAGACAAATTAATATATCTCTTAACAGACAATTATACAGATGGCTGAAAATTTTTACAGTACAGACATAAAGTTTGAAGTACTTTAGCCGTGCATTAACATGTCAAGAGTTTTAAGCAAGCAGGCGTTAAAGCAGAGGGAAAAGGGAAATTGTCATCAAGTGGGAGTTTATGGCTTGATTAGGTTGTGTGATATTAGATATTAAACTGGCATTTTACCATTTTCAGGAGGTGCAGTTTCAGCTGAGAATGTAATTTTGGGTAAGATGATGTGTCTTTAAATGAGACTGGTATGGATTCCCAGATTTTGAGACCTAGTACACAGATTGAGTGATCTGTGCATTACAATTTAGTTTGAGGGGCCTGTAATGAAGGTTAATGTTTCTAAAGTAGTAGGTTGGAGGAGTCTCGTGTTAGTCTGGAAGTTAGTGGTGTGAAAGTTTTGTTTTACAGTACTTTCGGCAGTTGTGATTCAAGAAGGAGGTCTGCCCTTTGTTTGACAGGATGCTATTTTTGTAATGGTGTTCTTCTTTTGGTGAGTGTATGACAAAATTGCATATATTATTGTTGAGTTTTTAATGACTGTAATTTAATTTTGAAGCATCTATTATTAAAGAAAGCCTGTATTCTACTTGGGATAGCAAAATGCCTTTTCCTATTGTGATTCTAGAGGGATATAAGAGGAAAATAGAGATTTTGTTAGCCCAGAAAAGAAGATTTATATTCTTTCTTGTATCATCTAAGTGTATGGAATCCCACAATAAGACAATACAAGAGATTGAATAGGGTTAACATAACGGTTAAGGTGTTTACCTCACAGACACAAGGTACAGGACTTGGTCCTACCTTTGAGGGGAAATTGGCTTGGCTTAAAATAGTCCACAAGGGCAGATAGCCTAGTACTTACCTAGAGCCATATTTGGGTGTCTGGGGTTGGCCTAATGGTTAAGATGCTTACCTCACAGACACAAAGTACAGGGTTTGAGTCTAACTTTTGAAGGGAAATTGGTTAGGCTTAAAATGGCCTGCCTCCAGGGGCAGCTAACCTAGTAGTTACC
Organism: Protopterus annectens; assembly: GCF_019279795.1. Classification (NCBI taxonomy): domain Eukaryota; kingdom Metazoa; phylum Chordata; order Ceratodontiformes; family Protopteridae; genus Protopterus; species Protopterus annectens. The sequence goes on along the minus strand of NC_056732.1, from coordinate 1,075,764,489 downwards.
TATGAACCTATGAATATCCAAGGTATTCAAAACATACACTCCTCTGTTCGGGTACTCCAAAAAGAATGCATACAAATGAATGCTTTGGCTTAAATTAGCTTTGGTGGTTACCTTTGGCAAAAATGTTTTTACACACTGATATGCTAACTTTACTGAACAACAAGTAACAGGGATCTAAGCACAGTGTTTGGGGCTCAAAAATTCTTCTTGCTGAAGTGATCACCACAGGAAAGATAACTCCTGATGAAAAACTCCTGTTATTACAAAATTGTGAGTAATTGTAAAACCTGTGTTGGCCAAATAAAAGGTATTAAATCACCTCTGTGTTCAAGTATCTTTGTTTTTTCACTGGAAATATATATTTTTATGGCAAACACTTAACATGCACTTAACTGCTGGGATCAAATGATATGTTTCTCCAGAAGAAAATGCAGATCTCAAGGTGGAACAAGGTCTTTAAAGGGAGGTCTAATCTAAAAATCCCCTTAAGAAAGATTTATAGATCTGAAGGGAGGCCACATTAACTGTATTGCACTCCCTTATGAAAAATTCAGTATAGCAGATAAATGGATTTTAATACAGATCAGTATAAAAAAAATTGCTACATACACCAGCAAGGCTGAAACAGGAGCAGTGAAGGGATCTAAACCCTTGGAGGAGGTCCAAAGCACAAAACAAAAACACTTATCTTTGTAGGTCTTTCTAGCAGTATGTCCTTGGGCAGACAGCTGTCTAGATGATCCTGGAAGGGTATAAATCATTTCTGGCCATCAACAGAAATAGAGAAACCATGTGGTAGGAAGGACAAATGGAAGACTGGGTGAGACCTATTGGAATGGTGACAGAAAAGGGTCTGGATGCCTTCAGAAACAGAGGTCTCTTCAGAAGATGAAGCTGTAATGATTTTGGCCTTATTCAGAGTCACTTTTTGAAAGAACACAGAATTCAGGAAAGAGGTAGTAAGACATATAAGAGATTCAGGGCACCTCTGGACCAGGGCAGCCCTGGGGCATTTCTCTAAAGGGGTATCACGGAGAAGAATTTGCTGTATTTGGCATTGGTTGGGGATGCAAAAGGATCAAAGCCAGGCTGGGTCTATGTTAAATGTTCGAACATCCAAAATGTCAAACATTACATGGTCGAGACCAACTGTTCGACATTTGGATGTTCGAACATAAAAAAAAAAAAAAGAAAACACAGAAAAAAACACTTTAACAGTGTAGGTATGGGGGCAACCATATAATGTTCGAAATTTTGAACGTTCAAAGATTTGACAAGTACCCAGCCAGGCTTACCCAAAGCACCAGAGGATGCTCTCTACTACCATGGGGTTGGGGTGACCACCAAAGTGGCTACAGATGGCAACAACTGAAAATTTCTGCTAAGGAGATGGCTTCCCCAGGAATGTGCTGGGAGAAACTGATCAGAAGACGTGGCCTACTCCTAAATATTTATGGCCTCCTAGCACAATGATTACAAATGTGTACCACCCTGGTTGTTTCTATACCACACAACTATCATACTACCTATGCGTCTGGCAATGGCATTTCATAGGATAATGTCCTGAAGACTTTGTAGGTTCAAAGGGACCCCTCTCATTCCCAAGACATTATGTCTAATGGAAACCACTCACCTTGGTTTATTCTGCCCTGATATGTCTCCCACCACAGGGCAAAGCCATTCTTGGTGACCATCAGCATAGGCATCAGAAGGTGAAAGTGGCTGTCCAGAGACAAACTGGTTGTGTCAAACAGACTGGAAGAATTATCCCATTGTGTCCTTAGAGTCCACTTAAGAACTCACACATGGAAACAAGCATGTGAAACTAGAAAAACTGCAGTTGCCATAAGCCTTAATGTTTTCAGACAAAGGTTTATAGGAATGATGCCCAATTAAACAGAAACTGCTCACTGTAGAAAATTAATTCTTTCTTGAGGGGAATTTACTTGGCAAGACAGGGTGTCTAAAAAACATACTACAAAACTATGTCATGTCACACCTCCATTTGTGACTTTACAGTGTTCACTCTGATGGCCAAGGACTGGAATACATCTGGTAAAGGCACTCTCACTGCGTGTGTGTGTGTGTGTGTGTGTGTGTGTGTGTGTGTGTGTGTGTGTGTGTGTGTGTGTGTGTGTGTGTGTGTATGTATATATGTGTATATGTGTGCATGTGTATGTATATATGTGTATGTATGTGTATGCATACATATGTATGTATACTCTTACATGTATATTTGCTTGAATGTATATATGGAAAACTTAAATATTTATATATTCTTATTCAATTTTGAAATATTTTGCAATGCTCTACCAGGTTCTTATCTACTCTCACTGTATATTTTGTACACTTGTATTTTCAACCAAATGGGGGAATATCCTCTTATTGTATACTAACGGCTGTAAAGTCTACAATCTGTATGCTACTACTCTGTAATGTCTCTTCTGTAAGTTTTTCTTCTCTCTCTAAATTTATGGAGATTTTCTCCCTAGGACTCCGCTGAAAACGGACACTTGTTGTCCAGTCGGACTATCCTGGCAAATAAATGTTAAATAAATAATAAATAAATAATAACACCTCTGTTCCTATCACCCTTTTTATGATGGGGTGTGACACAAGGAAGAACAAGAGAAGGTAGATGAACTGGAAAAAGGAAGAGAATTCTGTAGTTGCTAGAAATAATGTCTGTGATCTATCTATCCTGTGCAATGGTCACCCATGTAAACAGATGTAGAGGCACTTAACCCCCTCCAACTGCTTCCAGAAGTTGTCATTTATGCAAGTTCTCAGGACTGCTGCTAGCTCTGTGTTTGCCCTGAGGAAAAACCATGACAGTTCAGAATCTACTGAAAATTTCTACTGTTAAATGGATACTCATTCTTGAATTAACTGAAGACTGCTAGGATTCATGTTGATAGACTGAAAACTCTTTAGATGAGTGCTGATCCACCACAAAAAAAATGGTTGAATCACCTTTTGGTGAGCCTTGAAGGTAAGTTATTTTTGCAGGGGGAAAGCACTCTTCACCCCTTCGGGTGGGGGGGAGACACCCCATACACCCCTCAAATGTAAATAAACCTACTCTGATGTCACACAACAGTGGAGAAAACTAAAAGCTCCACTGTTGGCAATAGCTGTTTCGCACATTTTACTCTGATGGATCACCACTTGGCTAAACAGGTGTCAATCTACTTACACGTTCCTTACTATTGGTACATCTGCTGCTGTTGTTGTTGGCCTTGCTTATAATGCAGCTGGTTATGTCCCTTCTGATTGTTCACAAAGGGATATTGTAGCTTCTGAAAGTGAATGTGATTACAAAGGGATGTTGTAGCATCTGAAAGTGAATGCTAAAGGCCATTAAGGCCTTAGCATCCTGTTCAATCTCTTTCAGCTTCTCTCCCACCTCTGGTCTGTACATGTCAATAGCATTAAATGGTGCATTAATGAATGACATCTGGAAATTACTGGTAAACTCAGTTAGGTAGGTGCTGACAAACAGCAATGCCAGGACCTACTATTCTTGCTGTATCCTCCATGGCATTATGCGCTGGGCACATGATTAAGTTATAAATTATGCAAATAGTCATCACTTGGCAGATAACTGCTCCCCATGTTCAATTATTTTGCATGGTCCTGCTGAAAATGATGCACGTGAAACAACTGACTTAGCAGCTTACTAAGAAATGTACAGGATGCAGACATGCTTCCCAAACTGGCCAAGAGTTGGCAATCCTTTTGGAGGGTGAAATGTTGGACTCTCAGAAAACAGTTCCCTCTTAAGAACAGCTGCCAATACAATAGAGTCAATAACTGGAGTTTCAGCCAGCTCATCTTGGCCCTCGAAAAACCAGAGGATCTTGTCCACCCTCCTAACCACAGGAACTACTATACTGGGTTCATTTTAAGCTTACTAGATGACTAGAACAACCATCCCACAGGCTGGGGAAAAAAAGACACCCAGGAGGCAAAGGGAGGCATGCAAACGGCATCTTGCAGCCTCCCAGGAAGGGGGAGGGCAATCAAAAGGACTCCTTCATGACTTTATCAGTTGAGAAGAGGGATTCTTGCGGCCATCCTTTCTTATTAGTCATCATTTCAAAGACCTTCTTGAAACTGGACTCTCCAGGGGGCAATACAGAATCATATCCATCACTATTCTAAGTCTATCATGTTAGTGTAACCGATGATGAAAAGGAAGGCAGTTTGATACGGACCTATGCAGCAGATCCTGTCAGTAGCCATCTGAACCTCTGTACTGATGGGTAGGTATAGACAGAGGCCTCAGGCACAGATACAGCAAAGTTTGCAATGATGATAGCATAGTGACACTGTCAAAATGCCCTTGCCACTGTGGCTACAACAAAGATGCAAGGGCAGTTTTCAATATCATGCTCAGTCCTGAGAACATCAGTGTCATAGATTCTGTAATTGACATGGGAATCCACTCAGTGTCATGTTCACCGGGTCCAACACAGCTAACCCCATCATTCTCTGCACCAAAGATTCAAACATTGACAAGTTCTCGGAACATCAGCATCAAAGCCAACCTCTGCCCATCAATACAAAGTTCTGACACATAAAAACATACCACAGCCAATGGAAATGGCAATTGTTCTGCACTATCAGCACAAAAAAGAATATGTGAGCTCATTTGATGTTAACAGCTGTTAATACCAAGGCTCCAATCAGCTTCAAAGCAGGATTTCAGTGGAATTCAGCTACTCTTGACTCTATAAACACTGAAACTGGGCAAATAAGGAGGGGCACATCCAGAAAGCATATCAAATTGGTTTCTATCCACTGAGCCAAGTGATGGGGATGAAACCAGAACAAACAGATGGTGATGGATCCACAGCCAACACATGTGGCTGGATCCAGAGCCAACACGTGGATGGATCCAGAGCCAACACAAGTGGATGGATCCAGAGCCAACACACAGGGATGGAACCAGGGCCAACAAATGGGAATGGATCCAGTGCCAACACATGGGAATGGATCCAGCACCGACACACAGGGATGGTCCCACAGCCAACACATGGAGATGGATCCAGAGCCAACACATGGGGATGGAACCAGGACCAACACATGGGAATGGATCCAGCGCCAACACATGGGGATGGATCCAGGGCCAACACATGGGAATATCCAGAGCGAATATATGGGGCTGGATTCAGAGCCAAAAAATGGGGATGGATCCAGAGCCAACATATGGGGATGAATCCAGAGCCAACACATGGGGATGCAACCAGGGCCAACACATGGGAATAGATCCAATGCCAATACATGGGGATAGATGCAGAGCCAACACATGGGGATATCCAGAGCCAACATATGGGATGGATCCAGAGGCCAGCAGATGAGGATGAGACTAGACCCATCTTTATCTGAGCCTGAAGAAAGACTTCCATACTTTTGCTACAGACAAAATCCACTACAGCATGGTACTTACATATATAAACAGATATTTTATATGCTAAGGACCTAGTAGAATGAGGCCTGGGAGAAATAAGACAGCCCAAGTGTACATTTGACTGAGAAGACACACCACCTTGCCTAGAAAACTCATGTTGAGTGTGATCAGTGGAGGACACCAAAGCCTTAGCTACACCACTGTTGCCTGGTGAAGATTCACATTTTTCATGTCCTATCTTATGAGAGTTGCCAAGCACAATTACACCCAGATGCTCAGGAGGGAAAGGAAAAACCTCCTTTGAGGATTTGGCTATGGAAGGGCTCTCCTTTCTTTTTCTCACCCTATCACTTCTAGAATTCTGATCAGGCAGTGTCTTTCCATTCCTCTCCTTCCCTAGTTTGTTCCTTTTCTCCGTAACTGTTCTCTGGCCAATGGCTTTAGAAATTTCAGAGTCTGAAGATAAGTATTGAGCCCCCAGACAGGTAACATACTGAACATGGTGGTCACTAGATGGGATTTTATGCCCGTCCACATCTCTCACATTCTTTAAAGGTGGACTAACTATCCATAGCAGCACTTTAGAAAATAACACTATTGCAAATACTAAGCAACAATGCCCAGTGGCAAAACACCTGAATCAACCACAACGCCTAAAACTCCCAAAACAGTTACCAGCTAAAGAACACAACAGTGCGACAACATCAGTTAAAGTAGAAACAATAAGCATTTCTAAAATTCGTTAGAGTTAGCAGCAAAAAAAAAAAAGCTGGAATAGAGAACACAAGCAAGAAGGAGTGAAACAGCTATTATCAAGAGGGCGAAGGGAAAGTCATGATCAATCATGGTCATAGTCAGCTATGATTAGTGTATTACCTTAGAAAACAAAATAAATAAATACATAAATAAAACAATGTTAAATTTTTAGAAGTAAAAAAAAAACTGAAAGATCTGAACTTAGGTACACAAAAACATAGTATACATAGTTGTTGCATGTCTCTTGTATTCAAATGAGACAATGAGGCACTGTCATGGGTTCAAGTTGTTTACTGTACATAAACACATCAGGAGATGTAACTGAACATGTATTCAAGCCAACTTGACTGACCCATTACTTCAAGCACACTCGCATGCGCATTTCCATTCATGCCTGCATTCACTCTGAATGACTACACAAAATGGCACTGTTCTCGCACGTGCTCAGTTCTTATATGCATGTGCTATCTAGCAACAATGGCTGAATAGGAACACCACACTTGATGATCTACATCCTCCCTCTTTGATTTGTTTGATATGCAATAGGCAAACACTACAATCTACATGCTAGTTTTCTTCTCTATATCTTTTTATACCGAAGGGCAAAATATTATGCATCTTGCCCTTCTTTTGGTTGAATCAGAACCCGGGCGACCATGATATAAAATCTGGATATATTCCTGTTGTAATGCTGAATAAATTACCACTTTAGGACCTTTCATGATGATTCCATCTTCCATCATGAGCTCGTCTCCTTAAGGAAAATACTTCAGTATGTCAACTGGTAGACTGGTTTGTCACACTGGCCATCCTTGACTTGATAAAATGTTTCATTTTCTGAAGAACAGGGTCTAAAGCTGTGTGATTTCTGTGTTCAAGACGTAATGAAAAATGTTTGACTTCCATGACCTCAAAGTCTGCTTTCTCATTGTCCTGCTGTTCTGTTGTTTGTCTGGGTGCTCTTGACAAAGCATCTGCAAGGTAAAGATATTTCCCTTTCGTATAAACAATACTGAAATTGTACTTTTGCAAAGTTAACATCATGCGTTGCATGCGTGCTGGGGCTGTATGTATTGGCTTTTTTAGAATTGTCACTACAGGATGGTGAGCAGTCTCAATTTGCTATGTTTTCCATAAATATCACCACTGAACTTTGAGCATGCAAACACTTCTGCCAAAAGCTCTTTTTCAACTTGTGCATACTGCATTTCAGTTTGGGTTAAAGTTCATACTGGTATGCCTTCTTGGACACATGATGCACCAAGACCATACTTTGAAGCATCACATGAAAGAGTTACAGGTTTGTGAACATCAATATTTCAATGTGGGTGGACTGGCAATTTTCAGTTTCAGAACATCAAATGCTTTTTGGTGTTATTCCAGCCAGGACCAGTTTACACTACTGCATGTCAACTCATGAAACTGTGCTGAAAGCTCACTTAGGTCTGGGATGAACTTTCCTAAATAGCTGACCATACCTAGAAAACATTGTAAAGATGTGACACTGTCTGGAACTAGCATTTCAAGAATTGCTGCTTGCTTAGACAGATCTGGTAGTAAGCCAAAATTAGTAAACACGTGACCCACATAATTAACTTCTTTCACTTTGAATTTACACTTCTGAGGATTCAGTTTAAGATTTACTTCACAGGCATGGTCCAGAACTTTCCTGAGATTTACATCATGTTCGTCTTCACCACTGCCCCCAGCAATAATGTCATCTACTATGACAGCACATGGATAATGTGAAAAATCTTGTTACATCGCACGTTGAAATACTTCACTAGCAGAATTTATCCCAAACGACATTCTCAAAAATCTGTACATACGAAATGGTGTACTGAAAGTGGTTAACAATGAAGATCTGTAATGCAGCAAAATTTGCCAAAAGGAACTTTTTGAATCCAAGACTGAAAAAACAATGGCATTTGGCATGAGAGCAGCTACTTCTTCTATTGTGTGCATTGGATGATAAGGACGCTTAAGCTCTTTGTTCAAGTCTCTCACATCAATACATATTCGAATATCATCTGAGATTTTCTTATGAGCTACGACTGCGGAGGATACCCATTCAGTCAGATCTTTTACTGGAGTTATCGCACCTAAATTCACCATTTTGTGCTGTTTTCACTTTGCTCTGCATTGCTTCTGGAACCTTCCTGGCTGGTCTGACAACTAGGCTTACTTCATGGTTCAGCGGGAAGTTTGCCAAACTTGTCTTTGAAAATATCAGCGTATTCACTGAAAATACTCTGTGTAAAACTATTGCTGTTGTTGTTCAGACTTATATAGTGGACCTCTTTATTAAATGAAATCAGTCCCATTTTCAAACAATCTTTGAGGCCTAACAATGACAGCACATGCCTTTTGACTACATAAAACTGCAACTCATAGCTGTTCCCAGCAGAATGTCATGTGAGAACTAATGTGCCATCAGTTTGAATCTCTTCACCACCATAAGCAACTAGTTTTGCACACTTTGCTGAATCAAATTTCTCATCAGACTTTACTTTGGCAGACATTTGTGCTGCTATAACATTACACTTGGATCCAGTGTCTACTTTAAGCTCTACAGATTTCCCATTAATCTGTACAGTACAAAATATTTCACTCTTTACCGCCAACCAATAATCTACTGTGTTAACTGTTTCATGAATCACAGAGACACCAACAACATAGAAAGTTTGCTTACAGCTCTCAATCTGATCTACTTGCATCTTCGGATGCTCTCTTTTAATAAAAGTATGTGCCATTTTAGACTTGCAAAGCCTTTTTAAAGGATTCCACTTTTTACATTTATGACACTGCTGACCAAAAGCTAAGTACTCCTCTCATTTAGCTTCATGACTTCCTCCACAATTACAACAGTTAACAATAAGATTGTTTGCAATGGCCCCATTTGGTTTATAGTTAAGGTTAGATGTGGCACTACCTCTCTGTTTATATTTCTTTTTCATCTTACCTTTATGTTGTACACTATCAACATTCTCACTGGTAGATAATGCATGGATGTTTTTCTCATTTGTAAGCATATTTGTATGTTTTTCTGTAAGCTCATATATTTGACAAATCTCTGTGGCTTTGCTCAACATTAAATCACTGTCACAAAGCAAAATCTTTCTCACTGAATCATTATTAACACCGCACACAAGCCTGTATTTTATCAACTCATCTCGCAAATCACCAAATCTGGACATTTTAGCTTTATTACTCAAATCAGTAATATATGCTGTTACAATTTCACCAGGCTTTTGATTTCTTGTGTAAAACATGTGCCTTTCCATTGTAATATTTGTTTGAGGGTTACACATTTCTCTAAATTTACATTTTAAGCATTCAGGGTCTTTCTGCATTTCAGCCTGTATCACAATATGGTGGCACCCCTCCCCTGCATACACACAGGTGCATACACAAATGAGAATTCTCTCTTAATGGCTTCCAAGCCTGGAAAATTAAGAAGTATGAAGGCTTTCTTACGTGTGTCTTTATCAGAAAAAGCAGCCTGTTTGAAAATATCATATTCTTGTTCAAACACTCTCCAGTTCTCAGCAATATTGTTATGAAACACCAGTGGTTCAGGTCTGCGAAATCCCACTGCCATAACAATAAAATACGTTTAAATATAAGCATAGACCGAGTACTAGTAATTATGCTCAAATGTACGACAATCTCTCTCAAAAGTCTTCACTTTAACACTGCAAACATTCTGGATACTTCAAATACTTTGAAAGTTTCAGTTAATGTGAAAAAATAGTACATTGCAAAAAATGTGGTCATTTTAGCCTTTTCATACATTTTAACACTTCAGAAATTTTGATCACTTTTGTATTTATTTTGAATACTTTTATCAGTATATTGCAATTTCAGACATTTCATTTACCTTGGTAATTATTTTGAATGTTCTGAATGCTTCACCAAATAAGTGGCGACTGAAAAGTCATTTAAATGAGTTTAAGTACCGTTGAATAACCGCTGACCTGTTTGTGAGCTGGCTCCTGTATATTCCTCCACTTCTAATTTCGTGCATCATGATTTGTGAGTTGCTTCACTTCGGATCCCATTCTGACACCATGCCGCAGGTCTCTTTTATTCAAGTGAGACACTGAGGTACTGTCATGGGTTCAAGTTGTTTACTGTACATAAACACATCAGGAGCTGTAACTGGAACATGTATTCAAGCTAACTCACTGACTCATTACTTCAAACACACTCACATGTGCATCTCCATTCATATCTGCATTCACTCTGACTGACTACACAAAAAGTACAGTTTTGTACCTACCATAAATGTAGATGTTCGAGGATCCACATTGCTGCAGTCCTAACTATTGGGGTAGTCCACTGTCCCAGTCGGCCCGAATACCAAAGTATATGGCTGACATCGGTCAAGGCGCATTAGACTGACATCAGTACGTCAGGGTACTAATGCGCATGACCGACGTCATATCCTCAGTCTTTTCTTGCCCCAGATGTCAGAAGACCCTAAAAAGACAAGGCCAAAACCAAAAACTCCAAACATTCCTGCACCAAAAATATGTACAATATATACAAAATTACCAGAGTATAACCTCACCTACACAACCACCCCTAAACACAGAGGGGAAGGAGGGAGGGTAAATTGGACTGCAGCAATGTGGATCCTCGAACATCTACATTTATGGTAGGTACAAAACTGTACTATGTTCTTCATTCCACATTGCTGCAGTCCTAACTATTGGGTAGAATCCCAAAGCAGAGGTAAGGGAGGCTGGCAAATCATAAGGAAGCAGGAGCTGACAACATGCCTTGCAAAATAGCTGTGGCAAAACCAGCCCTAGATTTAGAGTAGAGAGGAAGGTGATAATGCTTAGAGAAAGTATGCACTGAACTCCAAGTAGCTGCCTCCAAAATATCCTTAGTTGCCACCCCCCTTAAAAATGCTGTTGAAGTGGCAGTAGCCCTAGTGGAATGAGGCCTAATCCCAGCTGGAATCTCCTTGCCATGATGGGAATAACAAAATGCAATGCAAAACCCAATCCACTTAGAAATAGTTTGTTTTGACACAGGCTTGCCCTGAGAACTCAAAGCAAAAGAAACAAACAACTGCTGAGACTGCCTAAAATCCTTAGTCCTGCTTAAATAATAACGCAATTGCCTGTGTACATCTAAAGTGTGCAAAATCTTTTCCCCTGTATTTTGGGGATCTGCATAAAAAGTAGGCAAATGAATAGTTTGGTTTAAAGCCACACTAGAAACCACCTTAGGCATAAAGGAAGGATTAGTACGTAATGATACCCTATCCTTATGAAAAATCAAAAAAGGCTCTACCGCCATAAGGGCCTGCAATTCAGAAACCCTTCTTGCAGAAGTAATGGCCAACAAAAAAGCAGTCTTCCATGACAAGTATTTCAATTCAGCAGTAGCCGCAGGCTCAAAAGGTTGTAGAGTAAGTTTCTCCAACACAAAATTGAGATCCCAAGCAGGAGTAGGAGCTCTACGTGGGGGTCTTATATTCTTTGCCCTCTAAGAAATTGCTTGAACAAAGGATGCGAAAACAATGGTGGGTCACAATCATAGTGAGCTGAAATTGCTGCAGCATGAATCTTAATGGAAGAGAAAGACAAACCTTTGTCCAATAACTCAGTAAGATATTGAAGAGCCACACTCAAATTAGGCTCAGAAATCTCCAAATTGTTTGCTGCACTCCAAAATAAAAATCTCTTCCATTTATCTGCGTACACTTTCCTTGTACTAGGTCTTCTGGCTTCCATAATCACATTTAAAACTTGTTGAGGAAGTTGAGACCTGCTGTGTTTCAAAACAGAATATGCCAGGCTGTTAGATGAAGAGAGTGAAGCTTGACATTGAGCAGGTGACCGTCCCCCTGAGACAACAGGTGTGGAATCAAAGGTAAAAGCCATGGAGGCTTCCTTACCAGACTCCTCAGTAATGGGTACCAGTGTTGCCGAGGCCAATCTGGAGCTATTAAAATCATCCTTGGCTTGTCTTGTCTGACCTTTAGGAGCACCTTTGGGAGAAGAGGCAGAGGTGGAAAGGCATACACATGAAGATTTTTCCAACTGAAAGAAAGAGCATCCACTTTCCAAGCTGTGTGATGAAACCTCTTTGTGCAAAACTTTGGCAGCTGGTGGTTTAGTGGAGAAGCGAACAGATCTATGTCTGGAGTTCCCCATGACACTGTCAATTTTCGAAATACATGAAGATCCAGTTTCCACTCGTGGGGATCCATGATTTGTCTGCTTAACACATCTGCTAAGGAGTTCTGTGCTCCCGGCAGAAACCTTGCCTGAAGAGTTAGTTGCAAGCTGAGCGCAGTCTCCCATAAAATCATTGCTTGCCTGCACAACGGGTAAGAATGTGTTCCCCTTGTTTGTTGATGTACCACATGACAGTTGTGTTGTCTGTTAGAATCAACACCTGCCCTGGAAGAAGTAACTCCTTGAAAGCCATTAATGCAAACTGGACTGCTAACATCTCTTTCATGTTGATATGTAGATGCTGTAGTCTGACAGGCCACTTGTCTTGTATCCACTTTCCATTTAGATGAGCTCCCCAAGCAATGTCTGAGGCATCTGTCGTTAGAATCTGACTCGCCTCTGGCCGGGTCACAGAGAGTCCCTTGTTTAGGTGACATTCCTGAGCCCACCACAAAAATTCCTTTTGAATGCAAGGTATTATTTGAATGACAGTGTCCAAATCCTGGCAGTGCTGTGTCCATACATTTTGAGATACCATTGCAGCTTCCTCATATGCAGTTTGGCATTGGGAAGCACCAGAATACAAGATGCCATGAACCCTAAGGCTTGAAGGACTGTCCTTGCAGTCAGCCCGGACTGAAGAGATAGTTGATGGAAGTAACTGGAAAGATTCTTTTGTTTGTCCGGGGTTAAAAAGGCCATCTGGGCTGCTGTATTCAGTCTCACACCCAGAAAGCACATGTCTTGAGAGGGTACTAGACTGGACTTTATTTCGTTCACAGAATACCCTAGGCATCTTAGCACTGCTATCACATATTCCAAATGCTGTAAAGGTCTTCCTTTTCTTGAGCCAGAATCAGGCAGTCGTCCAAGTAAGGATAGATTTGGATTCCTTTTAGCCTGAAGTAAGCTATCACTGGAGCCAGAACCTTTGTGAATACTCTGGGCGCAGTAGATAAGCCAAAGGGCAATGCAGAGAACTGATAATGAGAATTTCCAGCTCGAAAACGCAGATACTTCCTGCAACTTAGTCTGATAGGCACATGAAGGTAAGCTTCCTTGAGATCTAAAGTTACCATCCAGTGATCTTTGCCCAGCAGAGGTAAAAGCTGTTGTAACGTCAACATTTTGAACTTGGGAATGTCCAGATAAGTGTTGAGGATAGATAAATCCAAAATTGGTCTCCACGTGTTCCCCTTCTTCAGTACTAGGAACAGGCGAGAATAAAATCCTAGGCCCCTTTCTGGCACAGGAACTGGCTGAATGGCCCCTATTTGGAGCAACAGAGAAATTTGCTTGTGAGCCTCTTTTCTTTGTAGAGGAGGAATGTCTGGCATGCCTTTGAAAGGAGGCAAGGTATGGAAATAAAACCTGTAACCGTGGTGAATGATATCCAAAACCCATCTGTCTTGGGTAATTAAATCCCAATTTTCTTTGAAAAGAGCCAGCCTTCCTCCCAAAGGTGCTGCCAGGCGAGAATGTACTGGCAGCTGAAAAGGTAGGTCATTGGGTCTGTTTACGAAAGGACTGACCCCTGCCCTCACCAGAAGTCTGAGCAGGTGAACTCCCTGTTCTAGGCCTAAAAGAACCTTGAGCTCTGCCCCTACCACGTCTAGACCTACCCCTAGACTGGGAATCATAAGCAGGATATGTCCATCCCTTAGTAGGCCAATTTCTACTAAACTTCGGAGGCTGCACCTGCAAAAATCCTTAACAGTTTGCATAGACTTAGCCTTGTCCTCCATTTTCTTTAAAACTGCTTCCACAGGCGAACCAAACAACACATCAGACTGTAAAGGAGCATCCAAAATCCTTGTCTTAACATGCTCAGCTAAATTCTGATCCCTCAACCAGGCGTGCCTCGAAGAACAGAACCAGTGGCAGCCACCCTCGAGGAGGCCTGCACAGCATCAAAACCACACTGCAAGGAATGCTTACCCACCTGTTCAGATACATGAACTAAATCCTGCAACTCTTTACACTCAATACCTTCCGCCAGAGCATCCACCTTAGACTTCAATTGTGAAAGGAGATAATTCTGATATTTTAACATGTGAAACTGACAATTCAACGCCCTCATGGCTAAAGTGGAAGAAGTATACACTTTCTTTCCCCATCTATCCAAAGCCCTTGCCTCTTTATCAGGAGGAACAGGATTTTTAACAACAGAAGCCTTCACACCTTTAGGCCCCTGAGAGACAGTTTCCGGGTCTGCCCTAGGACTCTTAAAAGATACTTATGAGCTTCAGGCACCCTATAGTACCTATCCGGTTTAACTGGGGCAGGAGGCAAAGAATCAGGATTCAGGGAAGCCTCTGCAAAACATCTTCCACCACATTCAGAACAGGAGGTATAGCTAAAGGCCTATGCTGGGGTAAAACAAGAATTCCTAAGCCTCTTCCTGGAATCAGAGAAATCTTGACCTTCCCATTTAAAATGCTCCCTCATGGAATGTAGAGTCTCTGAAAATGAAAAATCCTCAGGAGGAGAAGCTGAAGGAGTAGAATCATCCACATCAGAATCAGAATAAGGAGGATACTCCTGTAAGTCTTCAGCCGAAGACTCAGAAGCCTCCGAACACTGCTCAAAACTCTCAAACTCAGGTTCCACCCTAGGCCTCTTATCAGGAGGGGGCATAGAACCTCTAATCATAGTAATCAAATCCTCTGCCATTTTAAGCATATGTTTCTTAGGCAAAGACCCTGAAGCACTAGGAGAAACCCCCACTGAAGTTAAACTTGGCCTGCCTCTCAAAGAAGCCTTGGAAACAGAAGGAGAGGCTCTAACCACCTTAGGAAGAGAGGGAAGAACAGCCACCTGAGAAGCCCCTTCAGCCTGGCCTACTTCCTGAGAGGACACATCCTGTAACAGTAAAGTCTCTCCCTGAGACTCCAAAGAAACTCCTGGCAGAACCTCCGGCTCCACTGAGCCTTCTAAAGAACCGACGTCCGGGACTGTCGGTTCTTCCACTCTAGGCTTTGTTGCTTTGTCCTTGCGCTTTTTGGCGAAGCCGGCGTCGGAGCATCCGACGGCATTTTATAATTACAACGCTTCCCAAAAACTAACCTGGCACAGTCTAACCTTCTCTTAATAGTGCGTTTGTTAAATCTAGCACAAGAGCGGCATCCAACAACGTCGTGCTCAGGCCCTAAACAAGGTATACACAAAGTATGGTAATCTCTATGAGGTATCTGTTTCCCACAAGAAATACAGTTATTCACTTTTTCTGACATCCGGTTAAATACTGAGGCAAGAAAAAACCAAAATATTCCCCAACGGGGTACTTAGCCAACTTTGATTCGGTCTGAAACTCTGACTTCAGAAACTTTCAGAACGCCAACCTGCACTCGCAAAACTGCTTCTGCATCGGACCATGCGGCAAAAAAGACAGAGGATATGACGTCGGTCATGCGCATTAGTACCCTGACGTACTGATGTCAGTCTAATGCGCCTTGACCGACGTCAGCCATATACTTTGGTATTCGGGCCGACTGGGACAGCGGACTACCCCAATAGTTAGGACTGCAGCAATATGGAATGAAGAACATCAGCATTGTTCTCACACGTGCTCAGTACTTAACATGTTATCTAGCTACAGCGGCTGAAAAGGAGCAATACACTCGATGATCTACTATAGTCCTTCATCAGAAAAATCATGAAAGAATGGTTCATGGAAAATAATAATAGTATTTGAAAGCAAAACACAACTCTGTTGATCTGGGATTACCTGGGTACCAGAAGAAAGTGTCAACTGAGATCTGAAGACCACTGAGAAGCACAGAGCATTATGGGGCTTGATGGAGGAACCTGATGTCTTGGAAATTGTTACTGCTGAAATGGCTTGAGCCTACAGCTAAATCCTATAGGTTGAAGAGGATGGAAAAGATCACCTCAGATCAAACGATGCAAAGTTGCTTTGTGGAAAGGATAGAAACCAGAATGAAAGAGAGGAACTTACTATGGAATTCCAACATTACCCTGACTCAAAAAAGTTCTGACATTTTCAGCATAATAACGTGAACTTTCTGTTATGCATTGACTGTTACTAAAAGTACTTAGGAATTGTCCAGCTTAAAAATACAATGGCTACTACATTCACAAAGGTAGTAAAGTCAGAGTTTATAAGACATGATATTCTTGACCAAGTGATGCTGTACAGGTCATACAATGGTCTATAATTTAGCAGTCAAGAATTCCACTATCTTTCAGAAGTTTGATTTTAAAGACATCAATTAAAGCCCAAAATATCCTGAATCAAACGAGAAAACAGAAAAAATTATACAATCTACAAAAGATATGCCGAAGAAATGTGATGTGTCGGATCACTTATATTACTCAGGCTTCTTGTTTGTTCCAGTGCTAACCCATAAGTGTCTTTTTCAGAAATGTCAAAAACAGACATTAAGGTCCTATTTCTTTCAATTATATTTTCTAAGACTGAATGTACAGTGTAATCACTGTTGTTTTTAGAAATGAATTTCATCTATTTCCCTGCAGGCTCAACATGTCTTTTCATGCTAGATATTACATTTCCTTCTCTGTTAATTCTCACCTTAAGAACACAGATATCCACTTCTTGGAAACCACACCTGTGGCTGTTTTACTATTTTCTTTTCTGTGCCAAAGCAAGTACTTCTGAAAAAATAATTATAAATGAGGTCCCGTGATACTCAAGGCCTGTGAAATGCACTAGACTTCACTATGTGCATGGTTACTATACTGGGATCTTGGAATGCCCACTTTATAAGTGAACTGGGCAAGGTTGTTAAAGAATTGGTGCAAGGTGTGTCCTGATGGTACACTTTAGGAGTACAGCAGGGCAGCAATGTGCATCCTCTTCAATAAGCAGAGCAAAAGGTAACACAAATGAAATAAATAAAAAAGTACAGAGGAGCTATATTCTTTTATACACATTTTGATAATGCTTCAAAACACCATTAAATACAGCCAGACCACTTAAAAATACAGTGGACTGAAGGGTTCTATAACATTTCTGGAAGAGCATTTCAGATACTGGTGGAGCTGGACAGAAGGTAACGGAGTAAGTCATTGACAAAGGCTCTCTCATGTTGCTCGGGGGAAGGGCTGATTCAGCTGCAGAACTGGCATCTGAGGATCAGCTCAGAACTATACTCTTAAATTCAAGGACTCTGAATCATGAGCCCAGCCAAACAGTGACTTCACTCAAGCTGAGAAAAATGGGTGCATGGGAACCATGCGGATTACGGGTGTTCACTGCAATGGTGGTAAGGTGGTTTTAGTGTGCGAATTTATTGCTTTGGTGAGTTTTGCACAATGCACTTTTCTGAAAGTTTTCCCTTTTCTTCACTGTTATGTGACCCTGGAGCTGGCATATAATTTCAGGAAGTGTAGAGGGCTTGTCCTCCACAAGGGGGTGCAAGGAGGCTTGGTGCCTGATAAAAATAGTTTTTTGTGTTTTTAGGTTTTTCAGCTCACCATCTTTGATTTGAAAAACACAACGACAAACACCAAAACTGTAGACCCAGGTAACAGAGCAATACGGTGCACAGGAGTCCACAAAATCACTTTATTTGAGCACTTTCGTCTGCTGTAGAGCCAAAAGACTTCTTCAGAATAAGCATGATAACATTCAAAGCAGTTTAAATAGATAAAATGACATCACATCCTGTGACATCATTGAACTTCCCACCATATTTTTAAAGCAGCAACCACCCATAGACCCATTTTTTCACAAACAATACAGCAATGTCTTCTTTAAAACATACAAAATTCTAATTTCATAAAATAGAAGTTAGTAAATGTACAACTGACCTAGAATTGTTTAAAAAGCATTGGGTAGTGGAAATAATGTGCAAACAGACATTCTACTGTAAAACTGTCATGCAGTGACCTCACGTGAAAATCCGCTTTTAATTTTAAATAGCTAGAAATAGACACCATTTCATTAAGCCCTGGGAGGTAAGCGGCATTACACCTAAGTTGCCACATAAGCTCCCTGTATTCAAGGAGTAAATCCATTGGGCCCCCCTCTCCTTATTACACACTTGTTCTAGGGCACTAAATTTAAACTGGTGTTCAGGGAACTCCATCATGTGTTTCCACACCACATTTTTGATGTTTTTCTTTTTTATGTCATACCTATAGGTTGATAGATTCATTTATTAAGGCTGTTAATAGTTTTCCCTATGTAAAATTGTTGACACTGCTGGCAGATAGCCACATATATCACACATTTACTAGTAAAATTTAGCCTTTGTTTAAGGAATACCCTTCCATACCCCAAAATACTGATTACTTAATTTTCTATACTATAAGGGCATTGTGTTCACTGGCCACATTTCTTCATACAACCTTTCATCTCGCCTGAGGAACTTGTTTCTAGCAAATTCTAAATTGACTTGTCCCTTTTGTACACAATCAATGGTTTGTCACCCAATTTACTTTTATAGTGCTGGTCACAATCAAACAATACTCAGTTCTGGTTGATAATGTCTTTTATTCTCCCATAAAGGAGGTTAAATGATACTACCAATGCAGCCTCAAATGGCTTTTTACTTCTAGACCCAGGACCATCTTCTGTCCCTCTCTTTTCTACCTGGGCTATTTTTCCTAACAATGGGAAAAAGTACCCTTCCAGCCTCTTATTTATCACCTCATTCAGTATAGGTTCCATGAACTGTTTCGGGTACCCTTGTTTTATTAACATATCTTGTAATATTGAAAAAACTTTTGGCTCTACAGCCGATGAAAACACTCAAATAAAGGGATTTTGTAGACACTTGTACACCATATTGCTCTATTACCTGGTTCTACAGTTTTGGTGTTTGTCGTGTTTTTCAAGTCATGGGGATACCAACAATGGAGGTTCCTTTCAAGGAGTTGGCAACATTGATAGGAAACCTCACAACATTCATTGAAGTGTTGATCAAACATTTTTCTGGGGTTGGTAAATCCCTAATTCCAGGTCCGGCAACTTTTGGGATTAGTAGCATCAACAACACAAGTGCTATGGTCGACACTATGGATGTACTTACAAATTCGATTCCTCCCAGGCAAGGCAGTCTGGTTTCCATAGCAGAAACACAAAATGAAGCTTCTATTGGCTCTGGAACACTAAGAGGTGGTCCTAGTACCGCCAGCAGGAGTGGTAGTCAACAACGAGATGGTCTTACACATTTTTGCTTCAATGAATGGTTACAGGAAGGAACCAACAGTAGTTCTGTTCTGTCTAACCACAGTACTACTTATGGGACAGTTGATGAACAATTAAAAAACTTCAAACACGAAGTCTTAAAGCTGCAGACTGAAAACTGTTACCTAAAGGAATGCTTTAGAAGGGAACAAGTCCCAAAAGGTTTACGATCTTGGAAATATCCCACTGGCCTGGTAAATGGGTCGGATTTACACAAAGAACTTATTTCCGTGATCAACCTACATGGCTGTGAACTGTTAGAACTTTTGGTAAGGGAAAATGAAAAGAGAACTGATGTACTTAAAATGAAAGTAGATGTATTGAATGACAGAATTAATAATGATCTCTGTTATAATTTTAAAGCTAATGAATAGCGGGCAGTGTTTGTCAATACTGATAAAACGATTTTAGCAATTAAAAATAAGTTAACAAAGAAATTGAACAGGGATAGCAATGAATATGAAAGGGGGACAGCATATCCCCTTCCTAGTAGCAATTGGGGGCATGTTGTGGATGATGGTGTGAACACTGATTTTGTTGAAAGTGAAACTACTGAAGTTGCTGAAGTTAGCAATAATCATGAACAAGGGGCCCCTTTAGAGGAACCTCTGAGGAGGTCCCAATGCCTTCTGAACCAAAGACAACAGGGGGGGGATCCACAATGGACAGAGGATGGACAACTTGAATTACCAGAGCTCCCATCCACAGAGGAGGAGACCCCAATGGGGGAGTGGGAGGGGAGCAGGAGCAAGATGGTAAGTGCAGATAGGGGGGCAGAAATGAACCATAACTATGTCATTACAAATGCACATGGAGATTTTAAAAATTTCAATTTAAGTACTGCTGGTATTACACAAGAGTGGGCTGACTTGTTCCAAAAGGGACTTAATTTCGTCCCAGTCAAGAGACCAAAAATAGAGAACTCTTTATTAGATTTAAAAGTTTTTGTCAGGAAATTAAATTTGCGACTTTATTTTGACACCAATATACAATTTGGCCATTCAGAGATATGTAAAAAAACCAACACCTTCAACCCTCCCCTGCATCCTATGTTACTATGTTACAAGTATTTGAATGCTTATGTACTACTCAGATTAGACAGGCTTATGGAAGACAAGAGGGATTACTTTTCTTCGAATCTAACCAGAGAAGAGAAAAATCTATTACATAGTATCATGGAGGACAAAAGTATTCGACTTATGAAACCTCATAAGGGGGGGGGGGGTGGTCTGGTGGCCATGGATCAGCGAGTGTATATTGAGAAAATGTTAACTTGCTTATATAGTGAAATATGCGAGGAGGTTTCTGTTAACCAACAAAATATTGCATACAGGAATAATGGTATCACATTAAATGACCTCCTGCTTGACAACCAGATCACCCTTTCTGAGTTGAACTTTATGCAACAGGACAATCCATGGACCACCCCCGATATCTGGGATTCCCACGATCCATAAGTCTATCACAGACCCCCCCAAGACCTATAGTTGATGCTAAAGCATCAAAAACATTTTCATTGGTGAAATTTATAGACTTAAACCTTAAATGGGTCATTAATAATTGTTCCCATATTTTAAAAGATTCATGGGACTGTCTTAGGAAAATAGAGGAAAATCTATATTCTGATCTCGTCTGATCAGTTAATTTTGGCCACAACAGACATTATGAATTTATTCACTGTGATCCCCCACGAGGAGGGCATTATGATGCTTTATAACTTCCTATGTGGACACACTAGCATTAGTCACTCAACAATCTTGATGTACAGGACCATAATGGACCTCATCCTCAAAAATAATTATATTCTCTTTGAAGGTCAATTATTCAAGAAAAATTCAGGTGTGGCCATGGGGTCGGCATGTACTCCCTTATTTGCTAATATTGTCCTTGCCCAGTGGGAAAAGTCCTTGGTATTCAGGTCTGGGCATTTTAGACACTGTAAGTTCTACAGCTGTTACCTTGATGACATACTTATCTTCTGGGATGGCATGTATGATGAATTACAGGAATTCTTTGAGTTTTTAAATTCCAGTACAAGTTTCTTGCAATTCACAATGGAAACCAATGAAGAGAGGATACACTTCCTTGATTTCACCATAGCTAAAGATAGGGAGAAGCACACATTTACATCCTCTTTCGATCAGAAGCTAACATATTCTAACTCCCTTTTGCACTATAATAGTGGGCACCCCTTACACCAAACGAGATCTTTGGTGAAGGTGCAGGGTGTTAGGTTGATTAGGATGATTAGTGACTACTAGACATTTTTGGATGAAGTGAGCATATTACAAGATATGTTAATAAAACGAGGGTTCCCGAAACAGTTTACAGAACCTATACTGAATGAGGTGATAAATAAGAGGCTGGAAGCGTACTTTTTCCCATTGTTAAGAAAAATAGCCCAGGTAGAAAGGAGAGGGACAGAAGATGGTCCTGGGTCTAGAAGTGAAAAGCCATTTGAGGCTGCATTGGTACTATCATTTAACCCACTTTATGGGAGAATAAAAGACATAATCAACCAGAATTGGGTATTGTTTCATTGTGACCAGCACTATAAAAGTAAGTTGGGTGACAAACCACTGATTGCGTACAAAAGGGACAAGTCAATTAAGAATTTACTAGAAACAAGTTCCTCAGGTGAGATGAAAGGTTGTATGAGGAAATGTGGCTGGTGCACACAATGCCCTTATATTATAGAAAATGAAGTAATCAATATTTTGGGGTATGGAAGGGTATTCCTTAAACAAAGGCTAAATTGTACTAGTAAATGTGTGATATATGTGGCTATCTGCCAGCAGTGTCAACAATTTTACATAGGGAAAACAATTAACAGCCTTAATAAACAAATCTATCAACCAATAGGTATGACATCAAAAAGAAAAACATCAAAACTGCAGTGTGGAAACACATGATGGAGTTCCCTGAACACCAGTTTAAATTTAGTGCCTTAGAACAAGTGTGTAATAAGGGGAGAGGGCCCCAATGGATTTACTCCTTGAATACAGGGAGCTTATGTGACAACTTAGGTGTAATGCCGCTTACCTCCCAGGGCTTAATGAAATGGTGTCTATTTCTAGCTATTTAAAATTAAAAGTGGATTTTCACATGCAAGGTTAATGCATGACAGTTTTACAGTAGAAGTTTATGCACTATGTCTGCTTGCACATTATTTTCCACTGCCAGATGCTTTTTAAACAATTCTAGGTCAGTTGTACATTTACTAACTTCTATTTTATGAAATTAGAAGTTTGTATGTTTTAAAGAAGACATTGCTGTATTGTTTGTGAAAAAATAGGTCTATGGGTGGTTGCTGCTTTAAAAATATGGTGGGAAGTTCAATTGTGTCACAGGATGTGATGTCGTTTTACCTATTTAAACTGCTTTGAATGTTATCATGCTTATTCTGAAGAAGTCTTTTGGCTCTACAGCTGATGAAAGCGCTCAAACAAAGGGATTTTGTGGACACCTGTGCACCGTATTAATCTATTACCTGGCTCACCATTTTTATATATAATTTTCAAAAAACAGTGAGCCAAATAAAAAAGATTGTTGAAGGCTCTTAAGTAAACCATAGGTTCATAGGTTGGTGATAGGCTGTCGGCCCTAGGGCCTATACAAGCCTAGCCATAACAATTCCCTGGCTATTTCTTCCCACACTATTTACTTCCCTGGACCCCTGTCTAGTACACATCTGTAACAGAACTCAGCAAAATAGGCAACAAGTTTACTGCTCAGCAAGGAAATGTTGGGAAAGCACAAGATCTCTTAATTACACAGGACAGCAACTGATGCCCCTGGAATTCCTGGTTGTGAGGGCAAGTGGCGCAAAACAGCATTCAAAATAGTCCAAAAATAATGTGTGCACAAGTATTCTGTTTCTGAATTCACATCAGAGGTGAACAATATGGTCTCAAAAGCATATAAAGTGCTTGCCCTTATTAATTGTTTTATGAAATTATTTGCAAGTTATTTGCAGTTAGACTGCATAAGGATGAAGGCAAAGTACAGAATTTTGTGGAAAATTTTGTCATTGACATTGAGCCATACAGCCAGTTATATGGCAAAGTAACTTTCACTTATTGTGTGGCACAATGCCACAAACCGCAAAACATACAGCCAGTGCAAAGTAACTTTCACTGATCGTGTGTGGTACAATCCCACTAACCTTGAACCCTACAGCCACGTATATGGCAGAGTAACTTTCATTGGTTAGGCTGACATATATAACCTAACTTTAATTGGTTAGGCTGACATATATAGCCCAATGGACTTAATAAAAATACAGTAGGGGTATTTTATTAAAAAAAATCAATTTTATGCTTCCCTTTATGGAAAACAATAAATATTCATATCATTACTATCTCAACAGTCTGTTAGCTGGATATACAATTATTTCACAGCTGGAATCAAAAGGCAGCCACACATATGGGTGTGCTTCTGTGTGATTCGTAATTCAAAAGCATCACATAATCTGAGTGTACACACTGTCAGGATGTGGACAGTACAGAAAAACCCTTCAGTTGCAAACACACTCTATATGCCCCAGTCACTGGCTAACAAACAGCACAGTAGCCTGTGCTCCCTTGCTTCAATGTACAAGGCTTTCCCATGCCATGCTGCAATCCATATATAGCAAGACATAAAGCCTGCCAAAACTGAGCACCCCTTCCCTCTCTCCAGCTATTTGGCGTGTGCTAAGAGCACCATAAATATGTAAGGGGACACAAGGACACAACCTGCACTCTATGTGCAAATGTTTTAAATTTGCTCACAAAACCACTAATGTAAGTCTGCCTTGCTCTGTCCATAGTCTGTTTACAAATCCCATACATGGTTGCAGTGTGTAACACATAAACTGTCTTGTAAATTATATTAACAACAGATATAGTTTAAAAATCAACCTGAATGTCTACATTTTAGAAAAATTAAGGGTTAAGAGGTAGTGTCTCCATTTTCCTATTTTCCTACCTTTAACATATTATGCAGTTCATGAAAGTATAAGCAAAATATAAGTAACATTAACTAATGTGCAAAGTGACATTGTGACCTCCAAACCAGTAAAGCCACACATGAGCTACCAAAGTCAAAGAGCAAAAAAAGAGTCACTTGGTACATTTATAAGCCTCGGTGTATATGCCACTTGTGCAATGTATAGTTTGATGAAGTTTTATAGGTGCATATATAGACTTTTCTGAAAAAAAGTCTTTTTTTTCAACAAATTTGAGAAGCAGAAATCATGAAGTAAATGCTGCTTTGCTCCTTGAGTGTTGTGAATTATACTGCAAGACATTATTCTGATGACTTAGCTCTCTCTTCACTATATCTGCATATATACATGTGTGTGTGTGTGTGTGTGTGTGTGTGTGTGTGTGTGTGTGTGTGTGTGTGTGTGTGTGCGCATGTGTATATACACACACATGTATATATATATATATATATATATATATTATTTATATATATATATATATATATATATATATATATATATATATATATATATATATATATATATATATATATATATATGGATCAAGGACAGTTGATCGAAAGGCCAGCTGTCGGAATCCAACCCTAACGAACACCGTTTACCGAAATTGCTGTCACCAAAAAAGCAGTTTCAGTAAACGGAAGGTAAAACACACACACACACACACACACACAAAAACAAAAAAAAAACACACACCATATTTACGCAGGGGGGCTTTGCCCCCCCCTGCAACCCCCACGTAGGGGGCTCTGCCCCCAACACCCCCCTACTTTTATATTCTCTCACTGAGATCGCACTACAGTGGGGAAAAGGGAATATTCCCTTATCTCCACTGTAGTCCGATCTCGCCCACTACCACTTCCCCCCGATTCCCTGTACTTTTAAGAAAGTTTTGCGAAACCACTTTTTTCGTTAAAACGTGCTTTCACAAAACTGTGACAGCCCATTTCACTTTCGGTGAAACAGTCTTTCAGTAGACTGTCCTAGACCCATATATATATATATATATATATATATATATATATATATATATATATATATATATATATATGGATCTAGGACGTTTGCTCGAGTGTCCCAAACAGCCGGGCATACTTACGCGAAAGTGCTTTTCACTGAGAAAGCACTTTCGCGTAAGTATGCCTGTTGCCGAGGCTGTACTACGGTGCGGGTAAGTGAAATTTCCCTTTTCCCCACTGTAGTGCGGTCTTGGAGGGAGAATATTAAAGTAGGGGGGTGTGGGGGGCACAGCCCCCCACATGGGGGTTGCAGGGGGCCTGCTTAAATGTAAATGTAGTGTTTTATTTTTTTTTGTAACATGCTTTAACGAAAGCACTTTTTCGATAAAAGCGCTTTCGTTAAAGTGTGTTTGGTTATTATGGATTCAGACATTTGCACCCTCGAGTAAATGTCCTAGATATATATATATATATATATATATATATATATATATATATATATATATATATATATATATAAATATTTTAATAGATGGACAACTAGTAATTTCTCTTTTAAACAAGGTACTGGTAATATTAACAACTTAAATGATAATAATGTAGAGCAATTGCTTAAAGATTTGAATAATAAGCTTTATGCGTTGAAAATGGCACAAATGGAAATTGACTATCTTAAGGAATGTATACGAGTAAAGAGGGTGCCAAAAGGGTTGCGTTTTAATAAGTTTCCCAACAACGCATTACCTGGCTCAAACTTGTTTAATGACTTAACAGCACTGTTTAATAAAGCAGGGCTGGATATGCTTGGTTTAATGGTGCAAGATTATGAGAGTAAAGCTTCCGTATTGCTAGCGGAAGTTAATACTCTCAACAATACAATAGTTAATGACTGTAGTTTTTGCAGCATTAAAAAAGATTACGAATGTACATTTAAAGAAGTAGATGAGCATTGTTTTAGGGTTGTTAATAGAAAAATAAAAAAGTTAGAGCGTGACCTGCAAGAATATAATAATGGTGTTGCATATTGTTTCAGCAATAGGAACAGATGGACGCGTGATGTGACTAATAAAAATGGTTTAAATAATGAGCAAGTATTTGAAAATGAAGGTGGTTTTTATGCTGATGCACCTAGGAGGAGCGAAAGGTTGGCTCAAAAATCAAACCAACCACAAAATCAATCTGAGCAGGGTTTTTACCAAGCCCTGGGGAGGCAGGGGAGCAGGCAATTTACACCACATGCACAGAGGTGGGACAAATCCAAGAGATAACACAGGAAGATGTTGGAATTACAATTGGTGTTGATATCACTAGTGACAATGAAAATGACCCTATTTGTAAAACCATTAGGAAGGGTAATTTTACTATATATAATTATACAGAGACCACAGTGAATGACACTCATTTTAATTTATTTACTAAGGGGTTAC
Source organism: Protopterus annectens (assembly GCF_019279795.1). NCBI lineage: Eukaryota > Metazoa > Chordata > Ceratodontiformes > Protopteridae > Protopterus > Protopterus annectens. The sequence goes on along the minus strand of NC_056732.1, from coordinate 1,075,737,576 downwards.
ATTTTGTTCCAGCTAAGCCTCTTAACATTACTAAAACTGTGTTAGACTTGAAACTGTTCACACGCCAGTTGAATTTGAATATTTATTTTAAAGGAAAGAATTATGTACCCAGTCTTTTCCATTGTTCCAGTACGTTTAATCCACCTTTACACCCTTCATTAAGGGTGTTTGAAGAAATGGTAGAAGCTGATATTAGAGGTATTCAAAAGAATAAGGGCGATGTGCATCAAAGTAATTTGGTAGAAGAATCTTTCGCATTAACTGACACCTTGAACAAGGAAGGGATAAGAATCATGAAAACTGATAGAGGGGGGGGGAGTTGTTTTAATGTATAAAC